>NC_056727.1:601540437-601587937 GCF_019279795.1 Protopterus annectens
TCTTGCTTGACATTACAGAGAGCCTTTTACACCAGCATGGGGGCACTCTCTCCTCAATAGACACTGCTGATGTCATTAGCTATAAAGTGTTTTCTGAGACACTCAGAGTCAGACTTGAGCTGTGTTATTTGTCTTAAATACAGAGGTTTGTAGTCTGTGTAGTCAGATAGGTAGGAGTTCTATTCTCAGTGCAGTCAGCTGAGGGGGTGGGTGTTTATACTCTTGCTTAACATTACAGAGAGCTTTTTACACCAGCATATGGGACACTCTTATTGCCATATTCTCATCAACAGACACTGCTGATGTCATCAGCTATAAAGTGTTGTCTGAGGCATTCTAAGTCAGACTTGAGCTGTACAGCTTGCCTTAAATACAGAGGTATGTAGTCCGTGTACTTAGATAAGTAGGGGTTCTATTTTCACTGTGTGTGTGCTTGTGCTCTTGCTTGACATTACAGACAGCCTTTTATAGAAGCATGTGGGACACTGTTATTTTATTTATTTATTTATTTATTTATTTATTTATTCATTTATTTAAATTTGTTGACCGGGTGTGTCCGACTGGACGTAGGTCTATTTTCAGCAAAGGCCCGAGGAGAAAAGCTCCACAGTTAAAATATACAGACAGTAGTTACATTGGATTTACACAGGAATTAACAATTTGATTAACATAGCAATTAACAATTACAAACATAGTTACAGATGAAGAACATAGTACATCAGTAGACAACTAGAATCTTTATCATCTGCGAAGTACATAACAGACATTAACAATTGTTACAATAAGAAGTTCCTACTGTATAATAAGCAGTAGGCTTATGAGCATCTGAGCTTGCTATAATCAAGGTAGTTAGTGGGGTGGAAAGAAAGGTAGTGGGGGGATGGGGTGGGTGATATTAGAGTGGGAGTTGCAAGGGCATAGCCAGCATGTATTTAGGTGCACTTTTAGTAAAGTTTTGAAGTGGGTGCATGATGGTACGGCGGTAATTGTGGGTGGGAGGGAGTTCCATAATTTGGCTATGGCGCAAGAGAATAGTGCTTCACCAGCAGAGTTATTGGCTTTAGTGATCTGCAAGTGATTTTTGCTGCTGGATCTTAGTGGTCTGGTGGTGCAATAGGGTTGGAGTAAATTCTGGAGGGATGGGACATTTAGTGGATGGTTTACTAGTTTTTGGGTGAGTGTGAGTTGATACCATTGAAGGAGGTGAGGGAGTTCAAGCCAACCCAGTTCAGCAAGTGAGAGACAGTGGTAACTACGGTAGTATGCTCCTGTGGCAAATTTGGTGATTTTGTTGTAGCAGGTCTCTAGCTTGTTTATATTGCATTGCCTTAGGTTGGTATATATTGGGGAGGCATACAATAGGGTGGAGATAAGGTGGGTATTTGCTACTGAAATCTTTGCTGCTTTGGTGAGAAGTTGCTTACTTCTGTATAATGCTCCAAGTTTTTTTGTGGACTTTTTTATGGTCATGGATATGTGAATGTCAAATTTTAGTTTATTGCCTATTTCCACTCCTAGCAATTTGCTGTGTTCTGTTGGGTATATAGTGGTGTCTTTTGCTGTGATGTTAAAGTAAGAGTTGGTTTGAGTATGTTTGGTGGGTTGGAAGATGAGTAGTTTAGTTTTGTTTGGGTTGAGTATTAACTGGGCATCAGATAACCAAGTTTCAACAGAGGAAAAGGCTTCATGTGTGACGTTTTGCAGTTTGGGTAGGGACTGGGCTGAGCAGATGATGATTGAGTCATCTGTGAATTGTATGAGTGTGCCATGTTTGGTGGCAGAGGCTAGATTATTGGTGAAAATAGAGAAGAGTAAGTGTCCAAGGATGGATCCTTGGGGAACTCCTATAGAGGCAGGTAGTTGGGGAGATATGTCATTCTGCCATACAACTGATTGTTGGCGGTCAGACAGGTAACTCTAAAACCAGTTGGTGACAGATTGGGAGAAGGATATGTTGCTGAGGACAGAGATGAGTTGTTTGTGTGGGACCATGTCAAATGCTTTAGATAGGTCTAGGAAAGTAGCAGAGGAGAGATAGCCATTGTTTTTATGTTGAAGGATAGAAGTGTATATCCTGCAGTTACTGCTCCAATGCCTTGGATTAATGGTATTTTCATACTTGCACTTGCCTACGCATCCATTTATTGCAGGCCTCCCAACACATTCTCTCCAACATGGCCTGCTGATATCATTCACTATAAGTTGACCTGCAGTCTTATAAAAGTCAGACTTGTGCCATGACACGTGCATAAAGTGCTGAGTTCAATAGTATGTGTACTTTGATAGGTAGTTTTTTCTCACTGCAGTCAACTGTGCATGTGTGTGTGTGTGTGTGTGTGTGTGTGTGTGTGTGTGTGTGTGTGTGTGTGTGTCTAGACAGAAGAGCTGAAGGGTGTATCCTACATTTACTGCTTCAATGCCATTGATTGACTGTATTTTTATACTTGCACATGCCTACACATCGATTTCATGCAGGCCTCCCAATAGGTTGTCTCCAACATGGCCTGCTGATGTTATCCACTATAAGTTGACCTGCAGTCTTGTAAGAGTTAGACTTTTGCAGTGGAATGTCTGTAAAGTAGTGAGTTCTGTAGTCTGTGTGCTTAGATGAATAGGAGTTCTGTTCTCACTACAGTCAAGTGTGTGTGTGTGTGTGTGTGTGTGTGTGTGTGTGTGTGTGTGTGTGTGTGTGTGTGTGTGTGTGTGTGTAGACAGAAGGGCAAAAGGGTGTATCATACAGTTACTGCTCCAATGCCATGGATTGACTGTATTTTGATACTTGCACATGCCTACACATCCATTTCATGCAGATCTCCCAGTAGGTTCTCTCCAACATGGTCTACTGATGTTATCCACTATAAGTTGACCTGCAGTCTTGTAAGAGTAAAACTTGTGCAGTGAAACTTCCATATAGTACTGAGTTCTGTAGTCTGTGCACTTAAGTTGACCTGCAGTCTTGTAAGAGTCAGACTTGTGCAGTGGAACTTCCATAAAGTACTGAATTCTGTAGTCTGTGCGCATAGATGAATAGGAGTTCCCTTCTCACTATAGTCAACTGTGTGTGTGTGTGTGTGTGTGTGTGTGTGTGTGTGTGTGTGTGTGTGTGTGTGTGTGTGTGTGTGTGTGTGTGTGTGTGTGTGTGTGCGTGTGTGTGTGTGCGCGTCTAGACAGAAAAGCAGAAGTGTGTATCCTACAATTACTGCTCCAATGGCATGGATTGATGGTATTTTGATACTTGCACATGCCTACACATTCATTTCATGCAGGCCTCCCAACATCTTCTCTCCAACATGGCCTGCTGATATCATCCCACTATAAGCTGACCTGTAGCCTTTTAAAAAGCAGACTTGTGCTGCAGTGCTTGTGTAAAATATTGAGTTCTATAACCTGTGTATTTAGATAGTTAGAGGTTCTGTTCTTATTGCAGTTAACTTGGTGTGTCTGTGTTTGTGTGCTTGCTTGACAGTGCAGCTGGCCTTTTACACCAGCATGTTGGACACTGTCTTTACGATAGTCTCCTCAACTGACACTGCTGATATCAACAGCTATAAAGTGTCGTCTGAGACACTCCAAATCAGTCTTGAGCTGTAGCGCTTGGCTTAAATACAGCAGTCTGTAGTCATTGTCCTTTGATAGGTAGGGGTTTTATTCTCATTGCAGTCAACTGGGTATGTGTCTGTGCTCTTGCTTGACATTACAAAGAGCCTTTTACACCAGCATGTGGGGCACTCTCTCTTCAATAGACACTGCTGATGTCATTAGCTATAAAGTGTTTTCAGAGACACTCAAAGTCAGACTTGAGATGTGTTATTTGTCTTAAATGCAGAGGTCTGTAGTCTGTGTAGTTAGATAGGTAGGAGTTCTATTCTCAGTGCAGTCAACTGAGGGGGTGGGTTTTTATGCTCTTGCTTGACATTAGAGAGAACTTTTTACACCAGCATATGGGACACTCTTATTGCCATATTCTCATTAACAGATACTGCTGATGTCATCAGCTATAAAGTGTTGTCTGAGACACTCTAAGTCAGACTTGAGCTGTAGTGCTTGCCTTAAATACAGAGGTCTGTAGTCTGTGTACTTAGATAAGTAGGGGTTCTATTTTCACTGTGTGTGAGCTTCTGCTCTTGCTTGACATTACAGACAGCCTTTTACAGAAGCATGTGGGACACTGTTATTTTATTTATTTATTTATTTAAAGTTGTTGACTAGGTGTGCCCGACTGGACGTAGGTCTATTTTCAGTGGAGGCCCATGGAGAAAAGCTCCACAGTTAAAATATACAGACAGTAGTTACATTGGAATTACATAGCAATTAACAATTTGATTAACATAGCAATTAACAATTACAAACATAGTTACTGATGAAGAACATAGTACATCAGTAGACAACTAGAGCCTTTATCATCTGCAAAGTACATAACAGACATTAACAATTGTTACAATAAAAAGTTACTGCTGTATAATAAGTAGTAGGCTTATGAGCATCTGAGCTTGCTATAAGCAAGGTAGTTAGTGGGGTGGAAAGAAAGGTAATTGGTGGATGGAGTGAGTGATATTAAATTGGGAGTTGCAAGGGCATAGCCAGCATGTTTTTAGGTACACTTTTAGTAAAGTTTTGAAGTGAGTGAATGATGGTACAGAGGTAATTGTGGGTGGGTGGGAGTTCCATAATTTGGCTATGGTGCAAGAGAATAGTGCTTCACCAGCAGAGTTATTGGCTTTAGTGATCTGCAAGTGATTTTTGTTGCTGGATCTTAGTGGTCTGGTGGTGCGATAGGGTTGAAATAGATTCAGGAGGGATGAGACATTTAATGGATGGTTTACTAGTTTGTGGGTGAGTGTGAGTTGATACCATTGAAGGAGGTGAGGGAGTTCAAGCCAGCCCAGTTCAGCAAGTGAGAGACAGTAGTGACTATGGTAGGATGCCCCTGTGGCAAATTTGGCGATTTTGTTGTAGCAGGTCACTAGCTTGTGAAGATCGCATTGCCTTAGGTTGGTATATATTGGAGAGGCATAACGTAGGGTGGAGATAAGGTGGGAATTTGCTACTAAAATCTTTGCTGCTTTGGTGAGAAGTTGCTTATATCTGTATAACGCTCCTAGTCTTTTGTGGACTTTTTTTATGGTCATGGATATGTGAATGTCAAATTTTAGTTTATTGTCTATTTCCACTCCTAGCAATTTGCTGTGTTCTGTTGGGTGTATAGTGGTGTTGTCTTTTGCTGTGATGTTAAAGTAAGAGTTGGTTTGTGTATGTTTGGTGGGTTGGAAGATGAGTAGTTTAGTTTTGTTTGGGTTGAGTATTAACTGGGCATCAGATAACCAAGTTTCAACAGAGAAAAAGGCTTCCTGTGTGACTTTTTGCAGTTTGGGTAGGGACTGGGCTGAGCAGATGATGGTTGAGTCATATGAGTATTGTATGAGTGTGCCATGTTTGGTGGCAGAGGCTAGATTATTGGTGAAAATAGAGAAGAGTAGGGGTGCAAGGATGAATCCTTGGGGAACTCCTATAGAGGCAGGTAGTTGGGGAGATATGTCATTCTGCCATATAACTGATTGTTGGCAGTCAGACAGGTAACTCTGAAACCAGTTGGTGACTGATTGACAGAAGGATAGGTTACTGAGGACAGAGATGAGTTGTTTGTGTGGGACCATGTCAAATGCTTTAGACAGGTCTAGGAAAGTAGCAGAGGAGAGATAGCCATTGTTTTTATGCTGAAGGATAGTGTTAGTAAAGGAAAGTAAGGCTGTGTTGGTGCTATGGCTTGGTCGGAAACCATGCTGAGTATTGGAAAGGAGGCCGTTAGTAAGGTGGTAGTCTAAGACCTGAGAGTGAATGCATCTCTCTAGTATTTTGGAGAGTGGAGGGAGAATATCTTTGGAGTGGTAATTGGTTAGTTCTGTGGAGGAGCCTCCTTTGTGGAGGGAAATGATATGTGATACTTTCCATAGTGTGGGAACGCAACTTTCTGACAGAGATCGGTTAATCAATATGAATACTGGGTAGGCCAGAGCATCAGCTGCAATTTGTAGGCATCCACTTGGGAAGTTGTCTGCTGCTAATTTGGTGGGCTTAAGTTTAGTTAAGAGTTTTTTTTATGTTGGAGGTAGGTACAGGAGAAAAAGAAAAGGCAGTGGGGAAATTACTAGTTGAAGGTGTGGGTTGGAGCGGAGGAGGGTTGTGTTGTTTAGCTACTGATAGTATGGTTTGTGTGAAGTGTGTGTTGAATGAGGTAGCAATATTTTTGGAGGTATGAGGGATGTTAGGAAGAGGGCTACTGATTTTACTTGGGTGGAGGATGGAGTTTCTGGTGGACCAGAATTGTTTGGGGTTGTGTTGGCAGGAGTCTAGGGCAGACTGGTAGTATTGGAATTTGTCCTGTTTTATTAGCTTTTTGACTCTATTGCGTAGTTCTAGGAATTTCTGTCTAGTTGAGGGGGTTTTGGTTTTGCACCAGTTCTCCCAGGCTATATACCTGTTTTTCATTTTTGACTTGGTGGTTTTCTGTAGCCATGAAGACTGTTGTGCTTTGGTTCTGGAAAGTCTTATGGGGGCGTTGTAATTAAGGATGCTCAGGAAGGTAGTATTAAAAAATTCAACTGTGTCATCAAGATTGAGGTACTTTTGAGGATGCCAGTTGCATTATTTGAGTGATGAGATGAATGTGAATGGGTTAAAGTTTAGTTTTTTATGTATTTGATGGTAGATGACAGGTTTAGCTTGGTATAGGTATTTTTTGAGTAGGAATGTTGGGGAGTGATCAATTAGGCAATCTGATAAGCAGCCTGTTATATATGACTGGGGGCTCTTAACGAGTAGTATCCAATCCAGGGTAGTGTGCTTGTTGGAGTTTTTGTTTATCCTGGTTGGCGACTGGACTAGTTGGGTGAAGCCATGAAGTTTTACATGATGGGTTGGATGGTTGCCATAATAGGATTGCCAGTCAATATTGAAATTACCTAAAATTATTACCATATTCTCATCAACAGACACTGCTGATGTAAGCAGCTATATCTGATTTGTGGATATGCACTATTCCCACAAGGACAGTGTCAGAGACTAGGCTGGAGACCAGGCAGAAGTCACATCATCCTATACCATATACATTATAGTGACATGGCTTTCAGTCTATCCACATACATCATGGCATGGTTTGTATGCCCTGTGTTTTCTTGATGAGAAAGCCCTGGGGTCTCCCCAGCTGTTGCATGAGTCTGCTGAGGTACATTCAAAAGACAGCATTATAGTCTATTAGAGTTCTGATGAGGTTCGAGTACACTGCTGTCATACAATCCTAAGATATGAATATGATGGCATGATTTATGATGTGCACAACATAAGTTTTCAATACCAGTGTGGACACTTGGTGGTTAAAGTTCAGATTGCTATCAACATGTGTTCCCAGTGCATGCATCACTGGGTTTCAGAATAGCAGGGCAACACTGTTGTCAGTACTGTAATTAGCATGGAATTCCACTTTTCAGAAGGACAACATGAAGACACATTTCTGCATTTATTTGTAGATCATGTGGTTTTGTCACCAATAATTTTTCTGTGTTGGCTTCTCCTGTGGTACGTTATCATTGGTGGACTCATTGATTGCACCCAATACACAAGAAACAGCAGATTTGGTAAGCCAAAGGCCATATACCCTAGCGTGAACTGTCAAGAAACAGAGTCCAAATAGCAAAGTGCCAAGCACAGATCCCCAAGGTTTACCACTGGTGACATCTCTGCTGGTACAGGTTGATTCACCAACTTTCACAATATGTTTTCTGTCAGTGAGTCAGTTGCTTACCCAGCCAATGACATAAGGGTTAATCTCTAGCTGGAAGAGTTTATCAATGATACCTGCATGGGAGATTGTGTCAAAACCCTAGGCGAAATCACAATAGGTAGTATGCACTGTCTTACCTTCATCCGGTCTATCACACAAAATCAACGGGCAGTGACATCACAGATCATCTATGGCATGACTCAGCACATACACCTTCCTGATATGGTTGAATACACAATTCAACATACCCTCTACATGGACTTTGTTCCTATAGAATAGTGTACATCAACATGCTTCCATCTGAGTTGGGAGGACAGCACCTGATGTATGCATGATTAGACACATCCTGATTCTCCTCAATGTGAGGTAGACCAACATGAACCTTTTCTAAGTGGAGACTAGTAATATCCTGGCTGTGTGCAATAGACCTGTGTGAGTTGTTAATGCTACATCATGTCTGTTACAGTTGATAGATGTCTTCAAATAAGTCATCGGGGACATGCATGATGACAAAACTATCACCTTGTAGAACTTGACCAGGTCAAGGCATTTGACACAAATCCACATTGAGGTAATAAATCAACTCTGTCAAATATGGCCATAAACAACTATATCACCAAGTGGGTAGAGCAGTATATGACATGCATGGCATCTCACTGTGTTGAAATGTGTGAAGTGACCTATACCTCAGGTCCAGTGATCAGGTCCATACATTAGGACTGTCTGCTAGGCCCTTTCCTTTCCATTATTTTAGTGATGGACATCACAGATGGCATACACATCCTGTGTCCAAACAGCTGCCTGAAGGACTACAGATAGTGAGTAATCATTGACTCCAGCTGTGATATTAGTATAATACAGACAGTATCAACACATAGCAAAGATTGTTGCCAGAGCCATAAAAACACCTGCAATGACAAGAAAATATGGAGGGATTTGTTAAGTCAGGAAAACAAGCACACAACACAAGTATAATGTGGACATCACACCCTATAAGCAGACCAATAGGTATGTGACCTGTGTCCTGAGGTAGATGGTAGGTGGAATGACCACCAGCATGTGGTCACAGTGCTGGCATCTCCCTTGTATGTAACACAAGTACTGAGCATGTGAAGGACATCCATATCAAAGGCAATAATACCTCCATAGTTCCCAGGCTTCATCACACCAATAGATGAGTACAGTGCATCCTTCTTCATTTATCTCCCTACACATCTTCCACTGATGTGTAACTGAAATGTACCACATTTATCACAGTGAGCTGTCACACATCTTATTGTCCATACCTAGGTATTCTTTTTGTGGCATAAACATGACAGTCTGATGGTGCGGAACATCAGTCAAGTTGTACACCAGATTCATGTGAGCTCCCTGTTCTGGTAATCCGTACACTACATCCATAAGTGTTTGACAGCATTAATGGCATGAATATCATTCGTGACAGTGTGGATTGTGCCATATATATATGTATGTACATATATATATATATATATATATATATATATATATATATGCAATGCACACCAGTCAACTAGCCTGTATTGCTCATAATGTCACATATAGGTATAACAGTGTCCCTCCTAGCATCTCCCCCAGATGTCACAGTGTCAGGACAGCATGCGTGATTACCCTTATAGAGTGTGTAAATATCATAATAGTTGTACAAGTGTGTTTGTGCAGAATCATCTTGTAACACCTAAATCAAATATGTTATGTCAGAGACATGGGATTACTGGTGGTATTATTCTGATATTGTCCATGATTGTGGGTGGTTCTTTTAATGTTGTCCATGAACTTTTACCTGTATCCCACTTGCTGGAAAGCTGTGCTGAGATTACACTCATGTTCAGATAACTCAGTTTGCACAGCTTCATGATATGCACTCTACCCCAGTTGTATGTCATATCCCTGATAGGTGTCCTCTGCATTACTCAAGTAAAGATGCTTATCTCACACAAACATCCTCCCCATTGTCATGTCACCTTGTGTGACAGTCTCATAATACACATTTTCACTGTGCAGTCTCTACTGTACCATATAGATATGTCATTGATGTTGTTTCTGCAACCACCTTCCATTGACATGCCGTCATCTGCTGTACATTAGGTTGTTTCACCTGTCCTCTTTCCATGTTTTTATTCCTGCAGTTCATTTCTACAATTCATCTCTGCATCCCTATTCAGTACACACATTTCCCCTGAGCATTTATTTTACATGGCAGAACTTGTATCATTACAGATCATTTAAATAGCTTCAGTACAGAATGCCAGGAATGGGATATCACAATATTCTGCACTGTAGGTACACTGTCCTGTAATGTGTTTGGACCACATGCTTAACATTCATACCTCTCCACTGTCCAGAGTTTCACAAACTGACCAGATGTGTTCCTTATCAAATTTGTGGTTTCCTGCCATATCACTGAGATGATCTCAGGACAGATGTGACTCAATATTACATATTCATAATTCAAATCCTTCAGAACACATATCTTAACACAAATCCCTGATTATCCTAGCCCACCCTATAGGGCAAAAATGTAAAATATGTCCCTATTTCTGGGTCATTTCCCCCCCATTATGTTGGCCTTTTTCCAGATGTCTTGTGCTAAGAGATGGCTATCTTTGAAGCCCTGAGGATCGTTGCAGCATTCCAGGCAAAACCATGGACCGTCAGTGCTCTAATTTCAACAGGAGTGCTATCCATGTTAGCTTATATGGTTTCCTGGCCAGCAACACTGTTGCTAGACATGAAACCTCACTTAAACACAGTGTGCTGCATGAATATGCATTGCACGCTGCTGCTCACCATGCACCACTGCACACACGTAAACTCCCTGTAGGCCTTGCCCAAAACCTGCATGGAGTTTATTGAATCCCAGGGAATGTTTTAAAGTGACAGTACAAAACTGTATAAAAAGCATCCATAATGCAATGACTTTTATGTAAACCCAATAGAAACATCTCAGCTAACCCTAGCAACATGAATATGATGACATAAATTTTAAAATGACAGTGCAGAATTCTGTAAAAAAACATTCATATTACAATGGATTTTGTATAAACTCAATAAAAACATCTCAGCTAACTCTGATAGCATAGATATGGATGACACGAATTAAATACATTAATGAAATAATTATAAAAAGCCTTTTAAAATAAATAGAAGCAAAACAAAACAACTCTTTATAAAATCCTATCCTCCTATAAAGTTAAATAAAAAAGTATATAAATTAATGACAATTGAGTCTAACATTATTAATTAATTAATTGCCTACAATTTAGCTGTCCTAAGTTTTAGTACTGGAAATATGGATATGGTGTCATTTAATCCAGGAGGGCTCATCGCTTCCAACCAAAGTTGCAATAGTAACTCTTTAAACTCAAGTCTCATCTCCTATTGTCCACCTCTTGAGTTATTACTAACCTTGTCCAATATACCAAACCTGTAACCTATACAATTTCCACATTTGACTGACATGAGATAGAATTAATGGATTTAATTATCAAGTATAATTCCAAAATCATTAATAACTATAAAAAGGAAATCAAAAATTTTAATTGATTTATTCATGATGATTTATTGTTTGATCAATATATAGTTGCTTATGATAACATATTTTCTGGAATAGATGAGAAGTGTTATTTTAATAAACAGAACATGAAAAAAATAGAGATTAAAAACAATGCAGTGAGCAAAATGCTAACACTATTAAAGTTAGTCATGGTAATCAACCCTATAAGGCAGATGAATATCATGTTAAACCATTAGTTTGAATATATGTGAGATTTCTGGGGATGGATATATTTTTAATTTGAATTCAGAACAGAATTTTCCTACCCTAAGGAGGTCCAAGCAACTATCAAAATGGATCCATTACACCCCAGAACCTGGAATGAGTGGATTGTCAACACCCTGAGACAATCAGCATCAGAACTACAAAACTATGAAAGGGAAGGGCAAGAAATGACAGGGGTAGATATGGATGGTATTTTGTTGTCACACAAAGGTTTTAATATTTGTAATTATAGCCATATTACTGTCACCCCAGAATTTTTTTCTTATTTTCCAAAGGATTTAATTTCATCCCTAATCCCCCTTTAATATAGCTGATACTATCACTGAACTTAAACTTTTTACCAGAAAACTTAACCTAGTAACTATCTTTACTAATTATGATACTAATAAGACTTTTAGGAGTAGTACAATTAATTTTAAACAGAAGAGTACTTAAATCCTCAGTGAAAACACAACAAACAGTCCTGGATAAGGAGCCCTCTCAGATCCAATATCAAAAGTCAAAAAACAGGGCTCACCACGGCTAATAAAAACTCTTTTATTCCTGCAGTGCAAGTAAGTGCTTTCGTGTTCTCTCAACGCTTCATCAGACTTCAAAACAGTTACATTTCAAAAAAACATTCTTAAATATGGACACCAATACAAAGCACCCAATCAGTATCATCATAGCATCATCACATGTTTAAATCACTTAAAAAATAAAGGCATACACCATAAAATATATCTCTATCATAAACATAATGTGCCTTCCTAAAACATAAAAACAAACATAACATTTCAACAAACATATATATATATATATATATATATATATATATGTATATAAACTATATCAATAAAAATAGCAGAATCAAGGAAATTCAAAAAATCAATGTTTATAAGGACGTGCTGCTAGAAAAGGTTTTAAACTAACCTTCTCATTAAGCCCTCGTCCTCTATATGCCTGTAATCTGATGATCCATCTATTCTCACATTCTTCCGTTTGATTTTTTATATTCCCTAATCTTTTCGTTCTTTTCATTAACTGTAGTACACTGAACTTAAAAGAATGTGATGTCCCTACACTTAATATGTGTCTAGCTAAGGCATTGTGATCATCCTCCTTGTTGATGGCATAGAAGTCAGAATTAAAAGTAGTAGAGAGCCAGACCCTGCGAGTCTCTCGTTTGACTACAGAAGATGAGGTTTTTAATTGTAAACAGGGGATGCTAGTTGGCAATCTCTTAGCAAGAGGTTATAATGAGAAAGAAATAGAAAACATCTATAGTAATACCGACTCGATGAGGAGAGGCAAGGGCAAACCATATTTATATAGACACCAAGGCTGTGATACCGCTGAAGTTAACAGAGGACATCATACAGCTATTAATAGGATTATAATTCCTTATTCCAATAAGAATATGAAGATAAAGGATATTATAAATAAGAACTGGAGTATCCTTACTACTGATGATACTATTTCTGAAATAGTAGGCAATAAACCTAGGTTCAGTTATAGGAATATGAAATCTCTGAAGAGGTTACTTTGTTATGAGGACAATGACAAGGGAGTGACTATATCAAATAGGAAGGGTACATTTCCCTGTAGAGGGTGTCATCAATGCACATATATGTCAGGAAATAATGTCTTTATACACCCAGATACAGGAAATTCTTTTAATTTTGACTTCTATGCTGATTGTAAGTCAAGAGATTTAGTCTATCTGGCTGTTTGCCAGGCATGTTCGTGTTTTTATGTAGGTAAGACAAACAGAAGTCTCAGGAACGTGTGAGGGAACATGTATATGCCATCAACAAGGAGGATGATCACAATGCCTTAGCTAGACACATATTAAGTGTAGGGACATCACACTCTTTTAAGTTCAGTGTACTACAGTTAATGAAAAGAACGAAAAGATTAGGGAATATAAAAAATCAAACGGAAGAATGTGAGAATAGATGGATCATCAGATTACAGGCATATAGAGGACGAGGGCTTAATGAGAAGGTTAGTTTAAAACCTTTTCTAGCAGCACGTCCTTATAAACATTGATTTTTTTGAATTTCCTTGATTCTGCTATTTTTATTGATATAGTTTATATATATATATATATATATATATATATATATATATATATATATATATATATATGTTTGTTGAAATGTTATGTTTGTTGAAATGTTTTAGGAAGGCACATTATGTTTATTATGATAGAGATATATTTTATGATGTATTCCTTTATTTTTTAAGTGATTTAAACATGTGATGATGCTATGATGATGCTGATTGGGTGCTTTGTATTGGTGTCCATATTTAAGAATGTTTTTTTGAAATGTAACTGTTTTGAAGTCTGATGAAGCGTTGAGAGAACGCGAAAGCGCTTACTTGCACTGCAGGAATAAAAGAGTTTTTATTAGCCGTGGTGAGCCCTATCTGTTTTTTTACTACTTAAATCCTCACATGAATCCAGTTTTACAGGCCTTGTATTAATGATTTTTATGATTTATTTAAAGTTAACAATGGTCGTAAATATTATAATTTGACCAGATCAGAAAAGATATTTGGCAGGATTCACGAAGCCTCTGTGTAAGAGTTACAAGGCTTACACGGAGGCTGCAGTTAAACGGTGTGACGTCAGCATGTCATGCATATTCATGAGGGCATGCTGACTCACACCCAAGGCTAACACGGTCCATGTAAGAAAGTAGGGGGCGTGTCCGTAGGGCGAGCCCTGCAAACGGACACGCCCCCAGAAGAGTAACAGTCCTGAAAGTAAACCCCCACGACAGAGAGTCAGCGTAAATGTCAATAAACACAACACAACACATGCCCCCACAGACTATAAACATAAAATGGAAAAATGAACATGTTATATATTTTTTTATAAGTTGTAAAGATGTTTGCCCGTGAGTGCGCTCGTGTGCGCGGGCGTGCCCGATGCTTAGCCACAGTTATCAGTCAGTGTAAAAGCATATAAGATCTAAATATGCAAAGCAAGCCACGAAGCAATAGCGTAGCGGTAGAGAAATCAGCTGAAGAGGAGGCAGTCATGGTTCGAGCCCCCACAACATCAATATTTATTTTTAGTGAAATAAGCATGAAACAATTCCCTGACATATATGTACATGTATAAAATTACTTTTATCTAAAATGTAATGAAATGGGCCATGTATTATGAAGAAATGTGTGATAATAAAAAAAAAAACAAATGTCAGAAGTGCCTATAGCTGAGCTACACTCTAACAAGCTGAGTATATCTGCCCGTAGGTGAGCAGTGGTTTAACAGGTGTAAAATGAGTGCCCGTAGGTGAGCAGTGGTTTAACAGGTGTAAAATGAGTCCCTGTAGGTGAGCAGTGGTTTAACAGGTGTAAAATGAGCGCCCGTAGGTGAGCAGTGGTTTAACAGGTGTAAAATGAGTGCCCATGGTTGAGCAGAGTTCTAACACGCTGAAACTGTGTGCCCGCAGCTGAGCTGAGCATAATATGCATGCTGACAGCCAAATGATGAGTGAACTAGCATAACCCATTTGTGTGGAGCTGCGCACCGCGCCAACAAGATAACCGGCGGGCAACGTTGAGCAAGCTGTATCAAAACTGCCTTTACACAGACACACCTTCTAGCCTGTGTAGACAGTCATAAAATATAAAAAGCAATGGCCAGGATCGAACGCAGGATACCATGCACCATAGTCAAAGTACTGAACCACTAAGCCATGACAGTTGCACTTAAAAATGCAGTAATAGCATATATATAGGAATGAATGGAAAGAGAAGCATGACAAAGCAGGTTTTGTGAAGCTGATACATTTGCAAAATGGCCAATCGCAGATAAGTGCGGGAAAAACGGCATATATAAGCCCCATAGGTGGGAATACACAGCATAACTGATTGTGGAACCGATTTGCAGTCAGGATGGCAGGTGTAGGAGAGGGTAGTTGCTTCCGAGCACAGAGGTGGGGCATTGAGGAGTCCAAATATATGGTTTGGCTCCTCGTCCATGATCATGAGGCCCAACTCATGCAGGGCCAGGTCCTGTGGGGAGCATATAGGGCTGAGGCATGGGACCAGTTGGCACATGATCTCACCAGTGCCACAGGAATACCAAGGACTGGTGAACAGGTTCGTCACCACCATGCAGACCTGAAGAGACGGAAGCAGGACCAACTGAACCGTTGGATCCAGGAGGCCCGGCAAATGCCCAACGCCCCACTACTGAGTAAGTTACATGTAATTATATATGTAGAAAGTTAACCTAGCTGATATGATGGAGATGTGTATTCCAATATTACTTCATTTATATTGCAGCTGCAGGTGTCTGTTCTGCGAATCGTCGAGCCTATGCTGATAGGCTTGTGCGGTTGCGCCACCAGACAGGTTAGTAATTCTCTCCCTGTAACTGTTAAAAAATATAAGTATGACAGCTTGCAAAAGAGTGCAGTGTAGTCACCTATTAATATAAAGTGCAAGTAACAGTGTAAGAGAGATTCTGCTAGTACTGTGTGATTACATAATTGTGATGCAGCCTGTAATCCAAAAATAAAAATGAAACAAGTGTGAAATAAAGATGTTCCACCTGTAATATAATAGTACATAACCTGCAGCAGGCTGAAAATTACAGCTACACAAGCTGAGTAAAACACATGTGTGAAATATATCCCCGTTTAAATTCTGAAACATGACACAAGTGAGACTGTTGGAAAGGATTGTTATAACCAAGTAAAACATGTCAATAAAGCCTAGAATAAAGTACCATCCTGAATTGTAAAAATAAAACAAGTGAGAGTGTGAGAAAGAGGTATGAATCCACCCATAAAGTTGTAATAACTCCTGAATAAAGTATACTGCAGTCAGTACAGAATGAAATGAATGTGACAGGCACAACCAAACAGAGAAATGTGTGGAATAAAGTACTGAAGCTGGAATGTGTGTCCCACAATTTGGATATGTTGCTCTCAGTTTGCAATATGCAGATAGTATGGTTGTCTGAAATACCAAACATCCACAGTTGTCTAGAGCCATATAAAGCAAATGTATCAGGATGCTGTAGCTGAACAGAGCCAGATATGAATGTGTATGAATAAAAATTAAATGTATATTGATGTAGCAGTAACATTCCTATCACCAACATGCATAAGTTTACACATAGGAAACTGTAGTCAGACTTGTAGTGTGTATATATCTGCAGCTAGTAGAAATGTACAGCATATGTATAGGTATTTGAAGTTGTTAATGAAATATTTCTTCACCCTACCCTATAACCACAAATAATCGATTCCACGTGAAATGGGTATGTGTATTCACAATTAACTCCCCTGGACAATTTTCCTGTTGGGTCATACATATTTGCATATACGTTGATGCATGTGCCCTGTTCATACATCCAAACTTGATGGCCTGTTGACATCAATCAACCCTGCATGTTGTTGGATTGTGTACTGTTGTTCAAATTATGTATGTTATGCTTGCTGTTCAATGGCTTGAATTTATGGGTGTTTGGTAAATGGGAATACTAATGCATGCTGTTACAACTAATTGTGAATGGTATTGCACGTTACTAACCCAAACTGTCATTAAATAATGCAAAACATAGGACGACAGGGAAGGCGGGTTCCAGTGGACCCACCTCTCCCACCTCAGCTGGCGAGTGCACCTGGCAGTAATGCCCAGGCCGGACCCTCCTCCGGTGGCCCTGTGCCACCTGCGGGTGGAAGTGCTGCAGGGGATGGGGCTCGTCCCCCCTCTTCAAGCGTGGCTAGAGGAGAACATCCACTCACCCTCCGTAGTGTCTGGACTGTGGTGCGTAGGGAGATCAGGCACGCTGTGCTTGGGCCCCTACGCCAGCTTCAGGCATGGGTGGCACAACTCATGGACATGCCTACTGCCCATCCTACACAGCCCCCAGCACGGCCCTGTCCTGGGCAGTGAAGGCACAGTGGCAACTGCCCATGGGTGAGGATCTCAGTTCCATTGTTGCCATCTGTGGGCTCATGGGCTTGAGATATCCAAACATCCATCCCCGTCAATTGTGTAACCCCCCACATGTCATACACCACCCCTGTATGCGTCTTGTTTGTCTTGTCTGTTAACCTCCCCTACCTACCCTCCCAGCTATACCGACTTCCTGTACCTGACATACCACTCTCACCTGAAAAAAAAAGGGCACTCTGTACCGACAAAAAAATTATGCCCCATACATAGCTGCCCACTTTGAACACATGTCTGCTGGACATGTAAACTGGCAATTACAATTGGCTGTACAACAAATATTGTTGTCCTCACACCTCTCTCAGGGGTTGAAGGTTTCAAATTTCACACCAAATTACAAACATATGCACAGCTGTTGCTGATGAAGAAATGGGCAGCTATGGGCCTTTCCTACATCCCTCCTGCAAAACCCGAGCTTGTTTTCCTACTGTCCTACCCTCTTTGTGCCCCCTTTTTCACCACTTTCCTATCTCCCCATTTTCTTTTCTTTAAAAGAAAATAGCGCAGGTGTGCGCGAGAGTAAGCACTTTTAAGCAGTAGTAAGCGGGAGTGCACTTCTGTGCGCTTAGCTAAGCGTGTGTGCGGGAAGCTAAGCGGCAGTGCGCATTCGTGACCTCCGCACAAACCAGCGCTAACCCGCTTACAACTGCTTAAAAGTGCCTTAGTCACTCTGAATGACAAGGCCTGTAGTTTTCTCAGCAGCAAAATAAAATACCTCCATCAGTCTCGAACCCAGGACTTTGAAAACACTAGTCTGCATGACTTACCACTAAGCCATGACTGCTATACAAGAACATTGTGCTGAAAGAAATATATCATAAAATAGTAGGAATTAATGTAAAGGGAATATAGCAAGTCTACTACACAAAGCATGTCATGTATATTTACTGTCAAATCTAGTGGATTTGTAAAATAGTACTGTGTGATGAGAAACAGCCATGCTAGTTGGTAGTTAGTAGGTAATAATGTCACAGTCGCATCTGGCAAGCCACACATATACTCAGAGCAGGATGAACACTGCCATAGTTGAATAGTTAAGACCCCAGACATAGCAACTGTGACTGAGTTACAGGGATGTCCCTGATGTGAAAACAAATGTCAACTGTGCCCCACTGACACCCTGTGAAATGTACTAACAGTAGGCAGAAAGGTGTAACTACACATGCAATGGTAACTATGAATTACTGAAAGTATGCACCACTTGCACGTCACAAATGGTGTAGTAATACATATGCTCAAAATAACCCACAGTCACAACTGCAGAATATCAGAATATTTCATTGGAGTATCCCACTGATATGTACCATTCCATGAGGCTGATAAAAGATGCACTTGAGAGTATCTGAGGCCAACTCAGCAGCATGATCAAACACCCTTGTAAGTATCAAGGCACACACCATGGCCAGACCACACTGCATGCAGTAACAGCCTACCACAACAAACACATAGGGAATTGCTGCCCAAACAGATATAGCAAGCATTACAAGCTGTGAATGTAAATGGAAAATAGGAAAGCCATAGCAACACAGTACAGGAAAGACACCTAGCAGGCATACAAGGAGTGAATGTAAAGGGCAAATATTGAAGCCATAGCAACAGATTGCAAGAGCCACTGCTATATACCAGTTACACCACAATCCCCACAGGAAAGCACACACACCCATATACACAGTATTTCTAGTCGTAGGTGTCAGTTTACATACACACGGAGAAGAGGACACTAGAGGGAGGAATACTCAGCTTACAGAACAACATGCATTGCAGTGTCTACAACACAGCCTGAAATATGAGAGACATACCAACACTTACACTCACAGAACAGTGTCCACAGCAAACCAGCATGGTCCCCACCCTGATAATCTGAAAGGGCTACGCCTACCTAACAGACCTTTTTATAGCACTGTCCTGAAATCACAGTGAGAACTGCAATCACTACACAACAGGCTGCATGCAATTAGTAAATGCTGGCTAACAATTGGTGCAGAGGCCATCATATGAACATGTGCAGATACCTACAAAAGCATCCTGTACTCCCAGTCCACACATGCAATACTTTCATTGCACCCTCTGGAGGTAGAGACAGAGAGAGAGAAAGAAAGAAAGAAAGAAAGAAAGAAAGAAAGAAAGAAAGAAAGAAAGAAAGAAAGAAAGAAAACAGTAACAACAGAACAAAGAGGTTGACAGCAGGCCAAGCAACTGCAAGCCTACGCAAACAGCTGCAACAAACACAGGTAATGTAAAGTACTAGTATAATAGTCTACATACTGTGAACCCTCCAGATGTGTTATTGGTCTGTATCTATGTATATGAAGATGTGCATAGGGCCAGGGACATACTGCAACTATCACTGAAGGCTCTACATACATATGTATGTGACGGTAGCTATGTGCACATAGCAATGTAGGTTGTAGTGCAATGTACAAGTAGGTTGTACAGTAATGGATGTTCATCAGTACGTTACTGTGTGAATACATATGTGGAACTAAAAAGGAGTATATATATAAATATATATATATCTATCATGTGTATACGTATGTATATCGAGATATGTATGTCTATATATATATATATAATATGCATATGTGTATACATAGATAGAGAGGGATGTAGAAATACATAGACATATATAGTTTCACAGTGTCATAGTTTAGTACTGGGCTATCTGCACACAGCGTACAGAATAGATTTAGAAAATTGCGCCTCTGTATAGTAGTGACACAGTGAAGACCCCCTTACATAATAGCATTAGTTTACTGTGCCTCTGTCTAGTAGTGACACAGAGATGACCCCTGGTGTAAACCGATGATCTCCCATCCACTCGTCAAGAATTCACATGAAGAGAGTCAGTGAGGGTCTCAGCCTAACATGAACTGGGATCCTGTTCCACAGTATGGGAAGCCTCTGAGTTATGGATCTGTCCCTACAGCATGTCCTATTCATATTTGTGCTGAAGTTTAAATCTGTAGCTCTTCTGGTTCTGATGGATTTGGATTTTACGAGGTGGAACATGTCCATCAATTCCTGATTGGACATGGCCTTGTACGTCAGGCACAGATCACCTCTAAGTAGGCGGTATGCTATGGAATAGAGCTGTAGTTTCTTTAGTCTGGCAGCATATGACATTTGCTGGAGACCCTTGATCCTCCTGGTGAGGTACTTATGGGGTCCCCCTAGCTGTTGCAAGTGCCAGGTGAGGTACATACCAAATGGGGCATAGTACACAGTCATGGGCCTGATAAGGGAGGAGTATAGGGGTACAATGACCTCCTTTGATCTGGATGTGAATCCCTTCATGATAAGGTGGGCAAGGTAGGAAGTCTATCAAACCACTTTGGCAACGTGGGTGTCAAATGAGAGGTCAGTATCGATTTGTGTCCCCAGGTCTCTGATTACTTTGTCTGTACTCAGTGGGTTACTGTATATGTGATAATATGTGGGTACCTTGTCTTTCCCAAAGAGTATGACAATACAGTATTTGTCATGCAGTTTAAGGCCATGACTCTGGCACCAGTTGTCGTTTTCAGTGAGGCCTTTCTGTAGGATGTATGTGTCAGCTGGTGTATCAGCTATGGGCCTAGTATGCAGTCATCTTTGAACATTGTCAGCCACTACCCTCCCATGTTTGCATCCACATCTGAGAAATAAATGCCGAACATGAGGGGTCCCAGGACAGAGCCCTGTGTGACACCACTTTTGACTGGCTCTGAGTCTGACATGGTACCAGTGATTTTGACTGTAGGGTTTCTATCCGTTAGCCGGTTTGCAACCCATCTTGTGACATATGGATTTACATTTAAGCTGTTGAGCATGTCTATGATGCCAGAGTGGGGCATTGTGTCGAAACCTTTAGCCAAGTCCAGGTAGGCTGTATGGACTGCTGTGCCCTCATCAATGGCTCTAGTGACTGTTTTGAAATGGTCAACCAGGTTCAAAAGGCAGGATCTGCCCTCTACAAAGCTAAACTGGGTGGGATCAAGTGTCTGTAAGTCCCCAATGTCTCTGTGTATGAGTTCCATCATGATTCTTTCCATAGCGTTGCAGACCAGGCTGGTTAAGCTTATGGGGCGGTAGTTACCAGGGTCTGTAGAGGTGCCTCCTTTGTGGAGTGGGACTACTGTTGCTGTATGCCAGTGTCCAGGTACATATGCTGTAGTATGGCTACGGTTAAATAGCATTATATGTGCGGGTTTAGCTCAACTTGGAGTTCACGTAGCATGCAACCTGCGATACCGTCGGGTCCCATTGATGCTGTGTTTATAGCTTTGCTGAGGGCAGTTCTCAGCTGGACAGCTGAGATGACAGGGAGGTTACAGTCAGCTGGGATAAGTAATTCCTCATTTGGGGGTGAGGGAGGGGAGAAATCTGCACTGAACCTGTCTGCCAGAATGTTGGCAATATCTGTGTGTTCAGTGTAGTTTATGTCACTGTGAACTAACTCCGAACATATCTGAGGGTTTCCACCCAGGTTTGTAACATAGCAGAAGAAGGCCTTGTGGTTATCTGTAGTGTCCATAGTGATTTTCCTCTCAATGTTGGCCTTGCATATTTGTATGAGAGAACGTAGCTTTCTACTAGTGCTGATCAGAGATGTCTTATCTTTATGGAATTCTGCTCTGTTGTGCAGTAGCTACCTTCTTTTGTTATACAATTTGTTGATAGCTGGGGTCCACCAGACAGGACGCCTGCCCTTGGTGGAGAGGGTCTTGGTTTTATCTGGGATTGCATGATCCATGCATTCTTGGAGATGTCCGTAGAAAGCATTTGTGAAGGAGTCTGTATTGTGGGATGTGGTTTCCACTGGCCCAGTGGGCTTAAAGGATACCAACTCAGTTTTAAGAAGTGTAAAGTCGGCATTTGAGAGGTTTCTCACTGTAGTCTTTTGTGTTGTGGAGGAGGTGGGATATGTATATCCAGGGTGCTTAGTTAGTGGTCAGATGTGACTAGTGAGGGGTATACTTCCTGTGTGTAGCACATTGTCCCCATGTTTGTGATGATCAGGTCTAGTATATTATCTTCCCTTGTGGGAGAGGTGACTAGCTGTTCCATTGCATTTGACTTAGTGAATTCCGGGAACCTTTGGGCTAGGGTGGTTGGGCTAGAATAATGCACCCAGTGTATGTTAGGGTAGTTGAAGTCTCCCAATATGATGGTGTGTGGTGGGGCATTCATATCCTCCAATGTCTTCAGGAAGGCTGACTGTGGTTCCTGAGATTGGGAGGGTGGTCTATAACATGCTACCAGTTGTATAGCAGGTTTGCCTACAGTTATTTGCACCT
The DNA here is from genome assembly GCF_019279795.1 of Protopterus annectens. Taxonomy (NCBI): domain Eukaryota; kingdom Metazoa; phylum Chordata; order Ceratodontiformes; family Protopteridae; genus Protopterus; species Protopterus annectens. The sequence continues at coordinate 601,563,254 of NC_056727.1, forward strand.
GGATGGTCTCTGATGCTTCATGCATTGCCACTAACCTGGAGGTGTGGGTGTCCTTCATAAATATGGACACTCCCCCTCCCTTTTTGTTTTGGCCCGAGTTTTGGGGCCAAAAAGCATGATCAGTATAGCCTGCTACTGCTGGTGTTCTCTCAGGAGCCTTGAACCAGGTTTCACTTACTGCACAGACATCGAGATTGATAGAATATGTACGTACAGATATATGTAATACACACATACATATATAGATATATGTACGTACATATACATATACAGACAGATCTGACTGACAACAGATATGTCTGTATATGACTATCTCTCTCTCTCTCTCTCTCTGTCCCACCCCCTCTCACTCTCACTCTCCCTCTGTGTCTCTCTCTCCCCCATCTTTATGTATATATCTATATCTATATCTATATATACATATCATATATATATATATATCTATATATATATATATATATATCTATATATATATATATATATATATATATATATACATATAAATATATATATATATATATATATATATATATATATATATATATATATATATATATATATATATATATATATATAGATATATATACTGAGTGAGGCACATATGTGCAGATGTATTGCAACAGGTGCCTGTTGACAAAGGCATGGAGTGAACACCAGTGTGGATACTGGAGTACCATACCGCATTCCAAAACACTGACACCAGTAACCACCACATATGTGCATGCCTGCCCACCACTGCATGTGTCATCGGGGAACAGGGGCAACAAGTGTACAATAGGCTCCCCATTGATATACACAGTGGCACACTAGTCCTTTAATACCTGTACATGGAATGTGTCAGCGGACATGGTGTGTCTGCTATGGACATGTAGATCACTGTACCACTCTACACCCCACAATGTCCTACACGGTATGCACCTCCCATGACAGCTACAGATATGGAGAAGGACACCGATATACGCACATAACTGTGTCAATGCACTCAAACACATTACCTATGCAGAGTGACTGACAAGACCACAGAGCACACACAGACTACCTACATAGAGGTTACCACTGCTGGATATACATAGTTCAGTCACACCCATGACAGTTGTCCAACAACCATGGTAACACCTCCAACATCCATAACACATATTACCTATGTCTATCATCCTTGTCACTGCAGTATAGAGCACATGGTGGCGGTACAGGTCCCTACCCACAGAAACAACATACCCTGGAGTAAACCACACAGAATTAAGAAGCAAGGCTCCCCATGAGTAGAGGTCAGACATACTCCTGCTGAATGTTATGCAGATAGGTAATATGCCATATGAGTCACCCTGTGTAACTGTTTGTAAGGAGCAGGTATGATCATAACGCATGTGTCACAAGGGGCAGGGTAGCATAACAGTATGCTGCTGAAGGCCCAGGGCCAAAAGCATACTACCTACCTAAGACACAATGCACACCCATGAACACATTGCAAACCAAATATGTGAGGTGGAATGAGTGTGCCAGTGACTGGGTGCATGTTATGTACTGGTGTGATTGCTCACCATGACTGTCTGTCTGTCATGGTAGTGTGTGTCCTTGGTGTGAGGCCAGAGACAGATGTGTGAGGTATTGTGATCAACACATACTACATTGCTATATGTTGTGCTGTGTTACCCTGTATGTCACTGTGGTGTAGGTAGGGTTATGGCAAGTAAGAGTAGTGTGCATTACCAGTGAAATATGTAATGTGCAGTGCATGCAGTGCAATGGTTGATAATGTTCCCCATACAGTACCTTGATACAAACCCCCAGTGTGAGCTTGTGCATTGGACATGAACCAGTGTGCTGACTGCTGCAGTATACTAGTCTGTCGTATGGAGTGTGCCAGGTACAGTTGCACAGTTGTCAGATGAGCACTGATATCTGGTCATTTACATGTGTATCCCCCAATAGACAGACAGATGCTATATATGGTGGTTAAGTTATATCACTACAGTTGAGTATTATGTGTATTATGTGTGCCATAGTTTGCTGACAGATATTGCTGACATATTTTCCTTCTCCTTTTCAGGGCTATGGTTCACCAGCGAAACCCTGTGTACTCCGCTGCAGAGGAGGAAGAGATACACCAGAGCCTGGTGCGGAATTTCGCAATACTCTTTTCCCGCACCAGCCAGAACCAGCAGGAGAGGGCTGCACTGTGGCAAGACCTGGTCCATTGGGTAAATGACATAGGCACACATAACCGGACATATGAGCAGGTACGCCATCACTGCAGTGATTTAATTAGAAATGTCCGTCAGCGTGCGTTGGATATCCACAGGCAGCAGCTTGCCACAGGTGGTGGGGTGGCTAGACACCCCCCCCCACCAGACTGGAGGGACTACTCCTAAGTGTTGTGGCTCCAGCCCAACAGCAACAGCAGCAGCATACATGTGTAATGATGGAGGCTGGAGCCACCCAGCAGCAGGACATGGAACATGCAGGTAGCATGCCATGTGTATAGTTGACCGTTCTGTACACTGTTAGGTTATGCATGTGTGAGGTGTGTCCTCGGTTTGTAGCTGTAATCTTGGTTATTATTGTGCAAGAGTGATATTCTCAATATCAGCAGTAGACCTGTGGAAGCTAACTGTTGCACTACTGAACTGTATCATACTCACAGTATCAATGGCACAGTTGTGCCCACTGACAATAAATGTCTCATTTCTGCAGGTCCCTCTGGTGTAACAGCAAGGCAGCCTATCCATGCTGGTGAGTGTGTAATAACATTACCTTCAATACTCTTGATACTAATAGTAATAATAGGCTGAAGCAGCAGTGCTATGTGTTTGACTGCAGGTGTGTTTGTGTCTGTGTGTTGATATCTCATATACTGAGGAGTGTGCATGTGTGCATGTGTGCATGTGTGCATGTGTGCATGTGTGCATGTGCGCATGTGCACATGTTTGCATGTATGCATGTGTCCATGTGTGCATGTGTGCATGTGCCCATGTGTGCATGTGTGCATGTGCACATGTGTGCATGTGTGCATGTGTGCATGTTCCCATGTGTGCATGTGCCCATGTGTGCATATGCCCATGTGTGCATGTGTGCATGTGCGCATGTCCCCATGTGTGCATGTGTGCATGTGCCCATGTGCCCATGTGCCCATGTGTGCATGTGCCCATGTGTGCATGTGTGCATGTGCCCATGTGCCCATGTGTGCATGTGTGTATCAGTGGTGACGTTGTGTACACATTGTAAACTGTGTTTCCTGTCTTACTCCCACAGGTTCTGGTGCTGCTCTGGTGTTGTGCAGCAGGGAACCTGAATCAGCTGCTGTGGATAGCAATAATGATGATACCTGTGTAATGTCACAGGGAGGTGTGCCAGGGTCCGTCATTAGTCAGACAATTGACAGTACACAGCTGTTGACCCCATCAATGCACACAGTCATCCTGCCAATACATCCCTTGTCACCAATGTCCCTAGGTGATGGACAGGATACAGTGAGCATTGACCAGAGTAATGTGGTATCGGTGGCACATGCATCCCCACACAGCAGCCATGGCCAGGGTCCTGACATGGTACCACACAGGCAGATGTCCAGGGTTCTCATGGAGCATCCGTGGGCGTGCCCCTGTCAGACGTGCCCACAGAGGTCTTTCAACCTCAGCTATGTTTCGGGCTGTAATGCAGGCACAGTCACGTATGGAACGGTACGCCAGACAGGGTCTGAGGGAGCTGAGAGCATGTCGCACAGCTATGAGTGACAGTATGCGTGATGTTGCAGCTGCCATCCGTAACTTCACCGAGGTCATTGACAGACGTTGGGGGGACACATTAGATCTGTTCCACAACTACATGTCCATGAGCCAGGGCAATGGTGGATGGTTGAGGCATCGACGTGGCCGTATGCCAGCAACAGCAGCAGCTGGCAGCCATCGTGGACAACAACAGGCCCACGGCCACTCACATAGTGCCAGCAGCAGCCCCAGCAATGCTGGGTCTGTGCTGTCATCAGACCGCCCCAGGAGACCACGTGCACATGGCTCTGGACAGTCCCAACAGGGATCTGTCTCCAGTCACCAACCACCTGCTTCTGATGACAGTACCCAGTCTGGCTTAGTACCTGATATGGTCCATAGCACCCCTGCCAGGCACAGGTACCGTGTCTGTGGCCACAGACAGTGATCTGTATGACCTGGCAGGTACAGTCTGTGGCTGTCCACAAACACCTGTATATGGCAGCCATGAGGTGGGACTGTGTGCATGCATACACACATGCGAATTGATAACACCTAGGGCTACCGCATACACGCACACACTGCATCAATATTGCTCCATCTTGTACTGCTGTCCCTCACCAACACACACACACAGACATGTCAATTGGTTGTATCAGTGGCAGACTCAGGCATACCAAGTACACACCCTGTGCATATGATGAGACTGTGCCACCTCCTGCAATCTGTAACATCGGTGCAGGAACAGGTTAACATGGTGCTGATGCACAGGGTGACTACATAGAAGTGTTGTAATAGTATAATGTTGACAACAGTACAGTGTAATGATATCATTGTGGGTATATCCCAGCTTGCCTGATGCAGTTACAGTATGAATGTCATTGTATTGTTTTGTACACCCATAGTAATTACCATAGTGTACTGTCTGCACATCTTTGCATACTGGCGGTGAGGCTGTCAAGAGATGGCCACCTACATAGGTAGCACAGGGATATGAAATGTACATATTGATACTCAATGATGGTCATGTCAACTGCGAGTTGCATGCTGTCCACATTCGACTCTGCAATGAGGATGTTTGAGGATGTTGATATCTGTGCAGTAATACACAACAGGTTCAAGACTCACAAGAGCACACTAGCACTACAAGGTCACACCTCATACCATGCATGACAGCACCAAAACACAGAACTAACTATGACAGGAGGGAGAGTCTCCATACATGTCAAGGATACTGTGGTGCCAGGACAGGTAGCATACATCATACTAAGTCTGGAACTGCTGAGTGAGGGCTCAGTGTCTGTTATTTGAAATGTGTATTATTACAGGTATGAGCACTTGGGTATCAGGCCAGTTATTCAACATTACGAAGGTACATGGTCTATACACTTGTGGGGGGTGGGGCTGGATCCAGCCCGTCTGACCTGTGAATGTCTGGATACAGGCTTATAGTGCCTGCATATATGCACTGTTACCTACTGGAAGTCGTACACCTTGTTTGTTGTAGCATAGTCTGCATACAGGCCTGCTGACTGTAGCTTTGTTTGTATGCATGTTTGCTTGTTATGTTCCTGAAACACTGCTTCCACCTGCAGTGCAGATTTATAGTGCCTCTGTGGATCCCTAGTGACATCTGTATTGCTTACTGTACTGATGTCCATGTCTCACTTGACAGAACGTCATTGTTTGTCCTGTTTGCATGTAGGTTGCCTGTAACACATTGCATATGACTTACCTCGCATTTGCTCAAGACAGCATTCATATATGCCAGCACTAACAAATCAGGAGCACTACACCCTCACATACTCACCTTGAGTACCTTGTTCCCCATTGGCCCTATGTGTCGTTACTTAGTATGGGATTCACAATGCTATAGTAGCATGTGCAAAGGTCACCTGTCAATCTACTCTCTGGTCCAGTTGGTGAATCTGTGAGTCATGTGGCAATGTTACAGCTGCCTCGTGTACACAGACAGCCCTCTCCCCTTCCCATACACTTACAACACATGTGAGAGATGCAACCACATAGCCAAACTGGGGGCTAAGCTCTCTTAACTCAGTACTGGCATACCCTGTCAGGTGAAGTGGGATACTACAGTGAATACAGTACCAGTCTCACATAGACCTGCCACGACCACAATCCAAACGCAGAAACACACAGGTACATTCTTGGACTCTCAGAATAGCATCCTGCCTGAGCAGCTGACACCTGCAAAGCAGACACACAAGCAAACGTTAAGCCAGAGCAGAGCACGTGCAACACATAGCTCACAAAGCCTGTGTGCAAACAGTCACAGGCCATACGGCTTGACAACACACCTGCTACAGTTGTATGAGGTACCTCTATCATCAGGTACACTGAGGTCCTACTCACCAGGCTGAACAAGGTGAAGGTCACGCTGAGATGCCCGTCGGGCACTATGATCCACCACATAACACAAGCATACAGGTCACTCCAAGGCATGTAGAAATATGACTCGGTCATTGTCTGTGCCAGTGTGTATGATCTGTGATGCACCTCCCTGGACTACATGTTAGGGGACATAGAGGGGCTCTCTGAGCTTGTGGCACAGGCTGGTATGACCTTGACCTTGAGTAGCATCTTACCCTCACCAAGAATGCTGCCACATTATGTAGACAGGATGATCAGTTTCTGCAATTACCGCATGTTTCGGTGACATTTAAAGGGGATCCAATGCCTGTCAGCGTGGGATTACATGCTGGACAAGCCACATTGCTTTGTTAGGGACTGCTTGCACCTGTCACCTATGGGCCGTTGTATATTGGCAGAGGCTGTTGCTACACACATAGTGCCTTTGTATGCAAGGCTGACATTACATAGCCACCTACACAGGTATCACACGGGATAGGACACTAATAGTAATGCTACTCAACAGCAGCAGTGTAAACCTCAAGATGCATGCAGTGGAAACTGTCCTTAGCATGGGGTACAGCAATATCCGTGCAGTAACAGACTCCTGGTACAAGGCTCCCAGGTGCACACCATCACTGCCAGGTCATACCTCATACCATGCTTGTCGTCCCCTACACATGCACCAAACTAGAACAGGGGGGATGTATCCAAAGGCACCTCAGATACACACACCCCCAGGTTGGTGGCACAGCACAAAGCATCAGAGCCTATCCATGTGCAACTCACAGTGGGTTAGACTGCCTTCAGGTTCATAGCCTGGCACACACCACGCTCCCTTACCCAGGAAACCCACTTGGCCTTCCTGACAACACTGGGAATATGACAGTCTCTACAAACACCATTATATGGGTGGACTGCAACTACCCAAACATAGAGTGTGAGCATTACTCTAGCTCCAAGACCCTATCTGAAGGGTTCTTAGCATTCATTCCCTGCATTGCTATGGAACAACTTGTTACCACTCCCACAAGAGGTGACAACATGTTACACCTGTTCATCACCAACATGTGGACTATATGCTCCAGACTAGTCGTGTATCCTTTGCTGGGGGGATGACACCATCTACAACTCACACTGTATATTCACATACCACATGCAGCCCCTGCACAGAACACCACAGTCATACAGTTGTCTAATGCATATTCCATGTATTCACATGAGGCAGGCTTCGGACATGGGAACTATTGAAGTTCACAGGTACATATGTGTAGGTGGAACACACATGCATCATGTGTGCATTGACATTACTGATATAATGTATGTCGTGCAATATTGGGAACAACACCCCACACACATGGACAAACTGTGTGACAAAAACACACATGGAGTTTGTAGGATACAAACCCCTACCTATGTTATGTCAGTTGTGGGAGACGCAGTAGCAGAGTGTGCTATTTGCATTACTGGGAGGCTTACTTCCTCCTGCTGTACTTATAGGGTGCTGACATCATCAGTGTTTAGACAGTGGAATATGCAGCATGTGTTGTGTTGTACTAGTTGCCAAAAGGGACATTTTTCTTACACGTGGAATTGCACACACACTACTCCCCCACACACATACACTGAACACTTGCAGGATTCAAACCCCTACCTAACTATGTTATGACACTTGTGAGAGACGCAGTGGCAGAGTGCGCTATTTGCATTACTGGGAGGCTTGCTTTCTCCTGCTGTACTTATAGGGTGCTGACATCATCAGTGTTTAGACAGTGGAATATGCAGCATGTGTTGTGTTGTACTAGTTGCCAAAAGGGACATTTCTCTTACACGTGGAATTGCACACACACTACTCCCCCACACACATACTGAGCACTTGCAGGATTCAAACCCCTACCTAACTATGTTATGACACTTGTGAGAGACGCAGTAGCAGAGCGCGCTATTCAAATTACTGGGTATAATTTGTGCTCCTGACATATGTATAGTGTGCTGACATCATTATGTATGAAGAGGTATGTACATCTGTTACTATCCATCAGTACAGGGGAGAGCATATCTATGCATTAACTTTGCACAGGCACAGTGGCCTATTGTACTGTGGAGGCAGACACCAAATGTGCTGTGGATAGCCTTCTGTATTCCCTAGGGACAACAGTCTAGTATTGCACTCTACGGCCATATGTTTACCTGTCAGATGCAAGTATCTGTTGCTCATATACTGTTCGTGGGTCTTTCTTGCCATAGCTTTCCCTATCTCTATAAACAACTTGTGTACTGTGGAAGATGTTTGCATATGGATGGGATCCAGTACTTTACTTATGTCTCTGTTGTAATTTCACTGTGTGCACTGGGCAGATTTCTGTATTGTGGGAGGTTCCTGTGTTAACACATACAAATGCCAGATATGTGTGTGCATCTGCTGAACTGTGACATGGCCTAAGTGTGTGAGCATGCCCAGTTCACAGTTTCTATGGCTTCTTGACTGACATGTCTCATTTATCTAAGTGTGCGAGCATGCCCAGTGTGAACTTTCCTTATGTTGGGATCTGTGGTCCACCACATTTGTGTTTGTTTGTGGACGTCATCTATATTTCACATGTACAGTTGAGTGTTGGACATCAGGTTGTGTTCTTACTGCCCAACTGCTTTGTGTCTGTACCTAACAGGCATTATGCTGTGCCTGCAGGGTCACCATGGGATAGTTTGCATACAGTTGTCAACATCCTTTCCTACTGACCAAACAGTGTATTGTCGTATAGTGTACTGGTGCAGTACTTTCACTGTGGTGGACAGTATCATCGGTTTCAGTCCTATCACTGCTTGTAATATTTATAGTGAGCACACCAGACTGGTTGAGGGCCAGTTGTGCAGATATGACCATGTTGCATTTTGTTCAGATATGGACAGCATAGTACATGATTGTCCGACATTGTTAATGTATTCCACAAATTGTGCGGACAGTGGCAAACAATGGCCATGTGCCCTAATCCATTTGTAATGCTAGTCAGAGAGTGTTTGTCCTTCAACACACATTTACTGGTGTTTGCCATGACATATGTCAAGGTTAGTGTGCTGTGCCTCTGTCTACCCATGACATACAGGTGATATCCAGGGTACACCTACCATCTCCCATCCAGTCATCATGATTCCTCTAGATGACAGTCATTGAGGGACTCCCTGGATAACCTAGACCGGGAGTTTAGTCGTGAGTGGAGTGAGCTTCTGGGTTATGGACCAATCGGTACAGCATGTCCTGTTTATGTCTGTGCTGGGGTTCAGGCCTGTCAGCTGCATAGGTCACCAGCATTCAGATTTTACATGGTGCCAAATGTCCTTTGACACCAGCTTGGTCATGGCTTTATACATCAGGCACAGTTCACCTCCAGCCAGGCAGTATGTCACTGTGTGGAGCTGCAGTTTGTTTAATCAGGTGACACATGGCATCTGTTACAGCTCTGCGATCCTCCTGGTGGGGTATTTGTGGGGTCTTTCCAGTTGATGCAGGTGTCTGCTAAGGTACATCCCTGAAGGGCCATTGTACACAATTGTGAGGCTGCTGATGGATGACTGGAGAGGCACATTGACCTACCCTGACCTAGCTGTGCTTACCTTCATGATTAGGTGGGTATATGGCATGTTTCTGTAACCACTACAGACACATGGTTGTCACATGCAGGATATCTATCACCTTGTGTCCCCAGGTCTCTTATTGCTTCTGATGTACTTACTGGGTTAACACCTATGTGGTAATTTCTGGCCATGTACTGTGTTTCCACAGGGGATGACTATGTACTATTCTGCATTTAGCTTGTTGACATGGCTGTGGCACCACTTGTCTGTTTCTATGTGTGCCTTTTGTAGGTTGCTTGTGTCAGCTGGAGGGTCCGATATGGTGGGCAGTTTGTAGTCCTCTGCGAACCTGTTTAGACAGAGTCCTTCCATGTTGGCCTGTACCTATGTGACATATATAGCATACAAGAGAGGTCCCAGGACCATGCCTTGTGGGATACCAGTTGTACCTGGTTTTCAGTCTGACATGGCTGCAGCATGTCTGACCAGGTCAGTTCTGTCCTTGAGCTGGTTTGCAACCCATCTACTTGGATAGGGGTTTATAGTTAGTCTGGTGAGCTTATCTTTACTGACCAACTAGGGTATTGTATGGAAGGGTTTAGCAAGGTCCACATAGGCTGTGTGATCCACATTCCCCACATCAATGGCCTTGGTGCACATTTCACATGAGTCAGACATGTGTAAGGGGCAGGATCTGCCCTATGACAGCCACACTGGGTAGGGTCTAATGTCTGTAGGTACCCACTCTCGTTATTCCTGAGATCCATGATCATCATCTCCATTACTTTGCCAACCTACATAGTCAGGGTTGAGGGGTAATAGTTTGCAGTATCCATTCAGGCACCACCTTTGTGGTGAGGGACCACTGTTGCTGTACACTGCTCTTTGGGTACATATCATGTGGTAAGACTGATAGTGCGCAGTAGTGCTATTTGGTGCTCCATTCTTCTTACAGTACTTGTTAGACACAACCCAGGACACCATCTGGTACCATTGATGCTGTGTGGTGTGCTTTGTAGATGCTGGATGTTACTTCAGCATCTGCAATGTTAGGAGGCCAGCACTCTGCTGGGATAGATATTTGGCAGTTAGGTGCTGGTGGGGAGTTTGCAAAGAATCTGTTAGGTAGGATGTTGGCAATGTGTGTGGGTTTGGTGTATTGTTTGTGATATTAGAGTACTGCAGAGCATAACTGTGGATTACCACCATGGTTCCTACCATCAGGTAGGACAGCTGTGTGATAATCCTTTGTGTCCTGCACAATTTGTATCGTCATAGGTTCATAGGTTCATACTAGGCTATCTGCCCTGGCCATGTTTGGGCATGGACAGACTGTGTGTGAGTTTCGACACCCCTTGCAATGTGCATATTATGCCATGTAGGGTTTACTTTACTAGATGTGACACAGGGATGGCCCCCAGTGTACACCTACTATCTCCCATGCACTTTACCAGATTTCTCTTGTTGAGTATGAGTGTGGAGCTCAGCCTATCATGGACTGGGATTCTGTTCCAGAGTGTAAGGAGCCTCTGGGTTATGGATCTGTCCCTCCAGCACATCCTATTTACCTATGTGTGGAGGTTTAGAAATCTCACTGTGGTGTCTCTGCTGGATTTGTGATTTCTGCAGTGGAGCATGTCCATTCATTCTGGATTGGACATGGCCTTGTACATCGGGCATACATCGTCTCTGACTGGGCAGTATGCTTGTGAATTGGGCTGTGGTTTCTTCAGCCAGGCTGCAGATGTCAAATGTTTGGACCCTTTATCCTGTTGGTGAGGTACATTTGGGGTCTTTCTAACTGCTGAAGGTGTAAGGTAAGGTACATCTGAACCGGGGCATTGTTGTCACGTATGGGCCTGATAAGGGAAAAGTATGGGGGCACAGTGACCTCTCTTGATCTACATGTGCATCCTTTCATATTAAGGTGGGCAATATAGCAGGTCTTCCTGGCCACCTTGGCAATGTGAGTGTCACATGACAGGTTACCGTCCACTTGTGTCCCTAGGTCCCTGATTACTTCTTCCATACATAATGGATTGCCACCTATGTCATACTTTGTGTGTGCCTTGTTTGGTATTTGTTGAGACATTCATACTCTGCAGTGTCTTCAGGAAGGCTGGCTGGGGTTCCTGGGTTTGTGAGTGTGGTCTGTCGCAGGCTGCAAACAGGGATGCAGTTTTAGCCACTGTTACTTGCCCATGGATAATCCATGCTGCTTCTTGCTGTGGTACTAACCTGGGGGTGTGGTTATCCTTGACAATTACTGATAGCCACATTCCTATTGTAGTGTGTTCCATGTTTTGGAGCTGTACAGCATGGTATGAGGCATAACCTGGTAGTATTAGGGTGCTCATCTGGGCCTTGACCCAGGTTTCTGTTACAGACCAGATATTACCATTCTCCATGCTGTGGTGGGTTTGGTCTGCATGCACCTTGCAGGTTAGACTTCTGGCGTTGGGTAGCATTACATCCAGGTTGTTATCCCTTGTGCTACCTATGGTGGTGGGTTTGTGTTTCCGGCCTTACCTATTCAAGGCACAGTGGGTGTGACAACAGCCTTTGCCAGTATCCACACAGCAAGGTGTGCTGGATGCGTGCCATCCCTAGCAGGTGGGGCATCATGTCTTGCTCAGCATGTCATCACAGGTTGTCAGCCATTTGTTCCCCCTTGCTAACAGCAAGACTTCAGCCAATTATTGTACTTGATCTTCTTGTCTTCATAGTGTGGCATCATGCTTGGTGAGGGTGAGTTGTTAGGCAGGGTCTTCATGTTTGCATATACTAGATAGTGTTACATTGCTTAACCCATGGCAATCATGCCTCAGGTGGTGGTGCAGGGCTGCCTCTGTTGGATGCACATACTACACTCCCTGTACATGTTTGAGAGCAGGTTGTGTCATGTTAGGCGTCCCTGTTATTATATGAGTGAGTCAGAGAGGGGTATCATTCCCAGGGTTCCTACTGAGCCAGTGCATGTGCTATGCGTTGCCTCTTTGCCAAGGCCAGGGCATACTGGGCACACCTCCTTCTGCCTACTGGGGCAGGCTCAGGTTGTTCCTCCTCCGAGTCACGCTCTGCCTGTGATGGCCTTGGCAATGGTGGGGGGCTGTTTGTCCCGGCCCTATGCTGGTCCTGCTGCAGCTATTTTCGCAGAATCATACTATGTAGCATAGCACATACTGTGACAATTTGGGTACATGTAGTTGGTGAATACTGCAAGGCTCCACCAGATGTGTCCAGGCACCGGAACCTTGACTTGAGCAGCCCAAACACATGCTCTATTACATTACGTGTTTGTGCGTGTGCCTCATTATGACGTTCTTGTTCAGGTGTGTGTGCGTTTCTGATGGGTGTCATCAGCCATGGCTCCAGTGCATATCCAGCATTCCCCACTAGGTGACCATGTGGGATGTCCCCATTGGCAAATGTCTGGTACAGCTGCGTCAAATGCCAGATATGGGAATCATGGTAGCTCCCAGGGCAGCCAGCACACACATTCATTATTATGCCCTGGGCATCACACACGACCTGGCAGTTGATGGAGGGAAAGCCCTTGCAGTTAATGTAGGCCCTACCCCACTCACCAGCTGGTGCTTTGATGCGTATGTGCATGCAGTCTATTGCACCCACTACCTCAGGGTATTCCGCTATTTGATGGAAGAGACGCATATTGCTGGCCAATACCTCATGGGAATTGGGGAAATATACGTGATCACCGACATGTGCTGACATGGCATCCAGGAACTGGTGCAGTACCCTGGATGCTGATGCCTGTGATATCCCCATCATATCACCAGTTGGTCTCTGGAAGGTACCTGTTGCTAGTATTCTTAGGCCAACACATACCTTGGTTTCCACTGGGATGGGTTCCCCTCTGTTGGTTCTGTTTGTGAGGCGTGGCCTGCACTGCTCAACAATTTGCTGCAGGAGGTCTCTGTCCACTCTATAGCTCTCCACTATCTCCAGCTCATGTAACCCCTGGTAGGTGACCCTGGGCCTGTACACTCTTCTCCGTCTCCTCACTGTGGGTTGTCTGGCAGCATTTGCATTGTCACCACCCCCAGCAAGTCTCCTATGTCTCCTTATAACAGCTATGGCAGTCCCTAGCATGTTTGGTCTGAGTGCAGCTTTTTCAGTTTTCACTTCTACTAGCTTACTCCTGTCTTGCTGTGTCTTTTGAGAGAAACATACTGCAATGCTGTTTGCAGTGTTTTAAGTGCTGGGCTGGGCTAGTATTCTGCGTGTGTAATTGCCTGCTTCTAATTGTTTTCACCTGCTAGCTCTACCAGTATTCCCTGCTAGCTTCCTACTATTTCTCCTGCTTCCTTTTTCCCTCTCTGTTTCCTCAGGGGGGAGCAGCATGCATACCAGCGAAAACACACTCACAGTGGCTACCACGTGCGCACACATGCTTACACGGACTAGAATCTGCTTATTCAGGTTAAAACACGTGCACACCTGTGCAAACATGTTTACAGATCTTTAAACAGGTTCCTACATGCTTACTCTGCCTTACACGCACGCACTCTGTCTTACTCGCGCCTCCCAGCACGCACATGCGCGCATGCACGCACAGCAAGAAACTTTGGTGTTGGCCACAGTGTACACCTTCCATTTCTTGACTTTCCCATGCTTATCTGTTGACACTCCTCTTTTTATGCTGGGTGATTGATATCTTTCACATACCACTTTGCTCCAATGAGCTTGATTTCTTACTGACATTCCCCCCTGTGATGTTACCTATCTCCGACTCTGTTACTCCCTCTTATCTAACTCTTACACTACACAGAATGTGCTCATTTGCTATGTGACAGTGTGATTCACTATCCTACCACTGATTTACATAGGATTGCCTACTAATGCTTAGTTACATGTCTTACACTCAGCTTCCCCCCTTAGCAACCACTAGATGGTGGCCATGTTGTTTTCGGTCTGCTAGTCCCTGCATTGCAAATCCATGCATTACATCAAACCCACATTTGTGGGTTTCAGACCTTTATATTTATGTCTTATTTAGTGCAGCCCGTTTGCGCAGGGCTGCGCTGCGTTTAAACATCACCGATCGCCGTAAAAAAAAAAATATTTGATTTCATGTTTGCATCAGGTTACCATGCCAATGGCCACATATTTGGCCATTGTCATGCTGCCTGCTACATATGCACACTTTATTTGGAGCTGTCATGGCTCCATTGTGTTATTTGCAGTAACATACTCAGTTGTCAACTGAGTACATTTCTGCACCTAACACGGCTCTTACACGGGCTGGTTTCAGCTTTGTGGATTGCTAATCTACCTCATTTGCATACCTTTCGGCTGCAAGTGAGGTAATTAGCATATCCACGCCCTGCCCATGTAAGAGACGTTTTAGCTGGTCTCTTACATGGGATTTTGGGCTGTTCCTGGATCGCGATGGCTGCATGGAATCTTACACGACTCTTAGACTCCGTGCAAGCCATCGTGAATCCTGCCCATTGTTTGACACTCTTAAGAACAACAAGTCCATCAGAATCATGAAGGCAGACAAGGGTGGTAATCTTTGGATTATGGCTTTTAGTTTATTCTGCTATGTGAAATATTTTACAGGACCCTTCTACTTATTTACAGGTATCTTGTAATGAGATTAAGCTTGAATACCATAAAATTGATTTGTCTTTGTATGATTTGCTTTCAGAAGGGATAATTTCTGTTGAAATGTTTTATTTTTTGAATGTAAAGAAAGTACTGGTTCCTACTATAGTTGATATACCTAAAGTCCATAAAAGTATTCACAATTTAAAATTTAGACCAATTGTAGCTATAAGTGGTTCAGTTACATACCCCCTTGCTACCTTTATTGACAGACAGCTTAAACCCCTGCTCTCCCTCAGAACTCACCTTTTTAAAGATTCCTGTGATTTTCTGGGGAGATTAACCCCATATAAATTGTAAACTAACTTGATTACAGTAAATGATAAGGGATTTTCTTTGACCATATATAGAAAGTCAACTTTTAGCAGCTCTTATTTATATTTTAGTAGTTCACACCTGTATGACTTCCAACAAACAGGATTTAAAATTGGAACTGGAGAACCCAGAGGTTATGTTTTTCAAAAGAGGTTACCCCTTAAACGTCATTAAAGAAATTATTGATGAGGTGTTAGTGGGGTAGGGGGAAGATATAAACCACTCTTAGGGATAGGTTTGGAAGAAGAAATAAAAGAACGTGTTGACGGGGTTACATCAATACCTGATACATTTTCCTACCAATGTGCATTAATTGTTGAGTACAATAATTGGACAAAGAAAATTAAAAATATTGCTATGCATAATTGGAATATTCTTAAGACTAATCCCATATTGCTGAATTTGTTGGGACCTCAAGCAAAATTTGTATTTAAAATTCCATCAAATGCTAAAAGGTTACATAAGAGGAGTAATAATGATACTTTAAGGGATTTGGTATCCTATTTAGAGGTACAAGGAGATGTGGTACTTGTAAACAATGTCCTTTCATTTTAACTGAAGAATCATTGAATCTTAAAAGCAATTTGAAGAGTAAAATTAAATTAATGAAAGAGAATTGCAAGACTGCAGGGGTGGTGTATATATATATATATATATATATATATATATATATATATATATATATATATAGAGTAATTTATTTATTTTATTTATTTATTTTACATTTGTTGACCAGGGGAGTCCAACTGGGCTGATAGCCCTTTTTCAGCAGATGCCCATGGAGAAAAATCTCCAGAAATATATTTTGACAAGCATTACATTCAGTTTCCTACTTGTTACATGTAAGTGTATAGTAATCATAATTACATAGTAGTATCAAATACCATACAAGAGATACATTTTGACAAGCACAACATTCAATTTCATATATAGGGAAGATGGAATGGGCATTTCATAAAAGAATTTATAAGCACCTGTATGATGTCAGATTATATAATACTAATAATGCCTTGTACAAACATTCTGTTTTATGTGAAAATGTTATAGGTTACAGGTTTGGTATATTAAACAAGGCTAGTAATAACCCAAGGGATGGAGAGTGGAAGGCAAGACCTGAGTTTAAAGAGTTATTATGGCAACTTAGGTTGGAAGCAATGAACTCTCCTGGATTAAATGATATTATATACATGCTTCCAGCATTAAAACTCAGGGGCAGCTAAGTTGTAGGTGATTAATTATTTAGTAATAATGTTAGAATTAATTATCATTGATTTAACTGCATGGGAGGTTATCATTTTATAAAAAGTTGTTTTGTTTTGCTTGTATTTACTTCAAAACACTTTATTTATAAATATTTTATTAATATATTTAATTCATGCTATTCATGTCTGTGCTATGAGAGTTAGCTGAGGTGTTGTTATTGGAGTTATACAAAATCCATTGCAATATGAATCCTTTTTACACAATTCTGAATTGTTATTTTAAAATTTATGTCATCATATTCATGTTATTAGGGTTAGCTGAGATGTTTCTATTGGATTTACATAAAATCCATTGCATTATGAATGTTGTTTATACAATTTTGTACTGGCACTGTAAAACATTGTTTATATAAGGAAGTGTAGACTGTTAGTTCTGATAAAGTTGCAGTTCACACAATAAAAGCACTTAACTGTTTTTATTTTTTTATTGCTTTAATAAATGTCCTTTTACAGTATGATCATCTGATCCTGATTTTATTACTAACTGGTTGACACTCCAGTACTTAAAAATAAATATGGACCAGGACTGATCCCCAGTGAAAAAACATTTGTTTTCATCTTACTATCTGAGTGCTCTCTCCTTACTATACCTTCTTCTTTGTGTTTTGTAATCACTACTTTACACATATGCACAATCCACTAAGCATAGCTATAATGTTAAGAAATCTGAAAGTGCAAATCATCAAAAACTTGGTCTGAAATCCAAAAAAGGAAACTTTTGCTGAAATTCAAACAGATGATATCCACGCTTGTTTGTTTTATTTATTTATTGACTGATTGATTGCGCATCTCTTTGCCCCCCCACCACCACCACTGACTGTGAATCATGAGTCCTCTCTTCACCAATCAGAGCCCTCTTAGTTCTCCCATTTCTGGGGCGAGACACAACAGAGATGGGCTATCATGTTGGCAGCCACTGGAAGGCTGAAGATTTTTTTGTTTTTCTTCCTATCCCCTTTAACTTTCCCAGCCACATTCCATGGATGCGGCATGTGATAGGTATCAGTGCTGCTCCTACCCCCACTGTTGCAAGGGCATGATGTCAACAGGAATACTCTACTCACCCATATGCAGCACCTCACAGTTGCTTCCCTGATCTCCAACAGGGAAATCAACTCATTTACATGTGCCCCTGGGGCATGTGCCCCCCTCAGAATGGGCAAACCCATACCCCTTACCTGTGCCATTAAGCTCCAGTGCCGCTACTTGCCCTCATGTCACCTGGGCTGTAGTCAGAGCTTTATCTCTCTATGCCATCACTCTGGTATATATATAACACATATATATATATATATATATATATATATATATATACATATACACGTTTACCTGTGACACTTTCCTGATGAGCTAGTCTAAACATCAGATCAAGTTAATCTGGCATAATTCACTTGTTGGAATTCATTGCATGACAGCATATACTAGTATATGTGGATGTTGCTTTACATTTGCAAGCAACTTGTCCTTTTCTAGCAAGAGTTATTCCAGGGACTGCAAAACCCTTTACCAAGCTCCTTCTTCCTACATTTCTTATGCAGTTCCTCTAGTGAATGAATCTCCCCACATCATTGCCCCTTCTTTCCCACCTAAACTACACCTCTCTATTCCTTGTACTGCTGAGAAGTGCTTCTCTCCTTCTTAATCCACAGAACTACTTCTGCTAAAATAGCCCCTTCTCTCTTTCTTCTGAGTACCTGCTGCTTTGTATTCTCCTTTTTTATTTATTCATTTATTTTTATGTGTTAACTGGGTAAGTCTGCTGGTCCAAATACCCTTTTCAGGTACAACCCAGGCCACATGAGCAGTAAACAAGTTTCACAATGAGAATCAAACTGTATAATTTAAATATCAAACCAAATATTACTGCTGAAAGTAATCCACACAAAACGTCTCCAACAAGTAAAATAATATAAAATATGGCAAATGAGACGCTGAAGGCTGTACAATCCAGAATAAGGCCTTTACTCAGCGTCTCATTTGTCATATTTTAAACTGTATAATTTGTAAAGCAGCAATAAAACATAGAAACAAAAAAGATACAGTCAATAAGAAAAGTGATATAGTGTACAATAAGAAAAACTACAGCTGTGTAAATGTAATAATTATTACGAGGATGCAGGGAGTGTGTGGTGGAATATAACAATGTGCGACTGAAAAATGAGCAGAGGTGCTCAAAGCTTATGGGAGAGCAAGAACAGTAAGGAAGGTAGGCTTGTTGTAGGCACATACAAAATAGTTACAGAAGTTATTAAGCTTGTAGTATCTGCATGTTAGTGTGAGAAACATAACTAATGCTAAATATGGAACTTTTGTGAACAAATATGACATCAAGGTTTGAATCCAACACCATTAAGTAAATTTCCTTGAGTCACATTCTTTACACAACACTTTTGGCATGTAAAATACAAAATTTCAGCAGGAAGTGGAGTATCCGTTATAAAATTCATTTCCTGATAGGGGCTAAACTAGAGCATTTTGTTTTGCAAAGATACATTAAAGCCACTGAAGTAACAAAAATGGTGGTAGAGCAATCAGAAAATTTCATGTTCCACAATGTTTCTTAACTAAGCTATTGGAAAACAAGAACTGTCAAATAAAAGTAAGAAGAGACCCAGGGAGAAAAGCTCCAGACACGTCAGTGCAAAGACTCTGTATAAAATATAGTCAGCCATGATGAAATACCCCCAAATGGAAATACCCCCAAATGGTCATGAAGATGAATTCCCCAGTACTGACAAATGGACTTTAAGATATAATCCTGTATGCAGCAGTCATGACTTTTGCAACATTCCATAATTTTCTTTTGGTGACTTTAAAGAGAACCATTCTATTAGATGTCCATCCCTATTCATGTGCATTATACAGTATTCACATACATGTAAGTTGTATATGTAAATACTGTATATAACCTTTGCTTTCCTTTAAACAGGTTAATATTTTCCAATATTGTTTGCTGCTTTATGTTCATTTCTGGAACTATTTTTGCCATTGTTATTTGATGTCTTCACAACTGTGATTGTAGCCACCTGGGCTATGCTTGAAAGTGGGCCATGGTGATCCTTGCACTATCTTAGTAAGCAAACTTAAATAAATAAGTTACCCTAAGTGAGATGTAATTCACCATAAACTGGCTTTTTAGAGTGTAAAGGAGAAAGATGGAATGACCATAGAGGGACAACAGCTGCGATCACAAAAAGCATAAGTTTCAAAAATAAACTGAAACTTAAACCTAGTATAATGGTATAATCTAATAGTCAGCTACCTGTCTGATAACAGAATGGCAGTGTCCTAGATTAAAGCCCTGATTTAGTTGCACTGAAACTATAGCACATAGTGCAATATAAGATAATTGTCTGTAAAAATGTCATGGGCCGATGAAGATGCCACAATATAAATGTCCATGTAACTTTAATGTTTAGGAGCTAAACCCAAGCATAGATGAAATAGTATTAGCTTATGTTCTCTACATAGCCATGTGGTTGAAAGTAACTGGGATGGCAGCTGTAAAAAATGTTAGACAAGTACTGAGATGAGACAAACAATGTCATGAATACTGAACTCAGTAAATGAGCTGCAAAGCTAGTTGTTTATAGATAAGAGAAATGTAAAATTTTAAACCCAGCAAGTTAATTCACCTGTTAATGTAAAGTAAAAACAAACAATGCACCAGTTCGTGCACAGACTAATGTGTGAAATGCATGATAAAGGAAAGTGCTGAAATGTATAATAATGTATATTACAAAGACTACCGCTAGCTGTTTGGATTTCATAGCAGCTTGGCAGTTCAGAATTACTGATTGGTACATTCAAATACAATTACTAAATATCCTGCAGATAAAATAACTTAAGTGCCATGCTGCTGTGTAGGTATCCGTCCTTTGCCAATCACTTAGATAAATTATTTATTTATTTATTTATTTATTTATTTTTATTTATTGTCATTTGTTTGCTAGGAAAGTCAGACTGGGCCATATGTACCCATTTTCAGTGGAGGCCCAGGGAGAAAATCTCCAGACACAGAAAACATTCACAAATGCATTATATAAGCACAGTACATTTGTTTATACAGACAAATGTACAAAAATATATCAGAATTTAAACTAAAATACAGTGTACTTACAGTTACAAAACATTTTTACTTAGATTAGTCAATAATTCATTCTTGTCTATAGAGATGTAGTAATATATATGTGCATATATATATATATATATATATATATATATATATATATATATATATATATATATATATATATATATATATATATATATATATATATAGAGATAGATGGTTAGGTTTGAGTTACAGGTAGAGGGTACAAGGTAGGGATATAAAGTGGTGATAGACGGTAACAAGTATGTCTAAGTGTGCAGGATCTAGAAAAAAGGGAGGGGTAAGGAGGGTAAGGAATAAAGTCGGTAAGAGTGAAAGATAGATTGACGGGTAGTTAAGTAATGGATGATTGAAGAAAACTTAACAAGATATCAAAGATGAAATCCAAAAAGAGCCAAAAAACACACCAGACCAGCTGCAAGTAAAGTAAGCGCTTTTGTTTACTTCATAAACAAACTTCATCAGGCAAAATAATAATCACACCAAGCCCTTTATATATCCCTCCAAAAGCATCAATTAATGAATTAATCAATTACATAATAAATCCACTCTTAAATGAATACAAAACCCAAACATTTTCATTACCCTTAAAATTCTAAATTTCTAATATCATACAAACAATTTAAATCAAGTTAAAAGATGAATACAAATCAGTTACCACAATAATACATTCATCTAAAACATGATTCCAACCTTAAAATACATTTAATAGAGAAATTATCATTCAGCCCAGGGAAAAGATATGCATTAAATCTTAATTGCCAAATTAGTTCCTTTTCATCCAATTTTAAGGCCACATGACCCCCCCATCTGTACCCACTACTTGATCAATCACAAAAATAGGAAAGCATGTGAAGTATACAGATTTATATGCCTAGCTAGAGCATTGTTCAAATTTAATTTCCTAATGTTATATATATATATGCTCATAAATGCGCTGTTTAAGGCATCTTTCCATCCCTCCAATATAAAATGCAAGGCAAAACTGGCACATGGTCATATAAACCACATTTGTAAAAGACAGTTATAGTTGCCCTTTAGAAAGTAGGTCCTCCCATACATATTGAATGATCTTGTAACATTCACAAATTTACAAAAATGGCAAAAACCACACTTAGACATTCTACCATTAAAAGTAACAGCACTGATGTTCCTTTCCAATATATTTTTCAAGTTATTACCCTTTCTAAACACAATTCCAGGTTTTTCTTTTATCCTTCCATTAATCAAAGTGTCCTCCCTCAGAAAACACCAATTCTTATTAATAATATATCTAAGATTATCTGCGTCAAGTGAAAATGTAGTAATAAAGCTGCTCTGTGAAATTTCATCTTTCACATCGGACTCAATATTCGACTGACTCATATCAAGATAATTCATGGTCATATCATCACTGGGCATATCGGTTCCCTCAGAAGGCAGAGCATCCCCAACTAATAAATCAGTACATAAAAGTGGCTTAAAATTCCAGTCTTTCTTTTAAAACTGACTTCATCAACAATTTCATCCTTCAAGTGGGGTGGGTAACCTCTTTTAACAAACATATTTTTCAATAAATTACATTCTAAAATGAAGTCAGCTTCATCCGTGACCATTCTAGATGCTCTAACCATCTGCCCTTTCACAGCAGCCTTCTTTTGGTGTTAGGGATGGGCACTTGACCAATGCAGGAAGGCATTAGAATAAGTAGCCTTCCTAAAGATCTTAGAAACAAATATTTTATTAACTAAATCCTTACATAATTCAATGTCCAAATATGAAATGGAATCCATTTTAAATTCAAATGTAAACCTCAAAAAATCAGTAAAATTACTCATATGTTCAATAAGGGCTTCCACCGACTCCAAACTACCCTCCCAAATTATAAAAATATCATCCAGGTAGCAAGTATACCAAATAACATTTCTCTTGAAAAGATCATCCTTAAATAAAAACTCCTTTCCCAGTGCGGAATAACTATATTGGCAAATGTTGCACCACAGGGAGAACCCATCACTACACCGGTTTTCTGCAAGTAAAAGTCCCCATTGAACATAAAGTAATTATCAGTTAAAACCAATTCCAAATTGTAAACCAGTAGGTCAATTTCCTTACCACCCACTCTTTTACACATAAGGAAATCCCTAACCCAAGCCAGCCCAATTTTCTTGAGGTATGACAGTATACAATTCCCTAACATCAATCGTTAAAAAATGATATTTATCATGGAACTTGGAAGATATCAAAGATGTTTACAAAATAATATACATGGGAGATTTTAATTAAGGCATTCAGTCCTAAATACATGAAATGAAGTCACAACATTTAACAAGTCAGAGCAGAGGGTGAATCACTGATAAACACAACTGATGGTTTTAAAGTCTTAGTTCTCAAAAAAAGGTCAGGACACATATGGACAGTTGTATGCATACATGTAGATACATGTTTTCAGACTGACAAATTACAAAATGAAAGATTGTATTAGTAATATTACATTTAGCCTATGTCTGAGCAGTAGAGGCTTGCAGTAAATGTGCTAACAACAAGTATAGACAACAGATAATGAATGGAACTGATGCAGTCATTTGAACAAAAACCTCTAGATGTAATACAGAATGTGTACATTGTGAACGTACATTCACAATTCTAAGTACCACTCCATAAATATTGAATATTCAGTACACTATAGATGAACATGTTCTCAATCATTATAGACTAGAGATATAACCTGTACCCATGATAACCAAATAGCATTCCATGGTGTTTGAGAAGAACAGTGCTAACAGTTCTCAGTGAAAAAGATGTCAGATTGAATAAAGAAAAGTGAAAAGCAGTCTGTAACAGCAAAAGGCAAAGGAGAACTGGGGTACTCACAAAAATGGATGGGAACTGGGCATGTTGGTGAGGGTGGCAGAACAAACTAAGCGACTGTAGGCTGGGTTCATATAGCAGGAAAGGGAATTATGCTTTATGAAGGCAAATAAATAGAAATGTAAAGCTAGCTAAGCCACATGGAAAAGATCATCAATGTGCAGTCACTGTACGCCTGACTTAATCCAAAAAATGAAGATGATTTTTCATGGAAATGACATGAAAAATTAAACCATGATATTGACTGTCAGAATTATTTGAATTTCCTGGAGGAAGCGCAGTAAAAGTATTTTTTGGAACAGATCCTCATGTGATATTTTATAAAATTACCACATCATAAACAGTTCTAAAAGATGTGGTCACAAACTGATTATGCTGAAAGAAAGCTACACAATCTAAAAGCATGGAAGCGTAACAACATTAACCTGTCAATTTCACCAACCAAGAATCGCACTTGCAATTCTCAAAAAAATATGAGCATCTCCATTAGATCTGCTTGCAATGCTGAAGTTGGCTAGCTGGTTTAGATAAAACCTACTTCTAGATCAGGATTAGTTTCAAGAAGTGAAGTGCATAATGAACATTGTTTGAGCCTCATTTGGGTACAGTTAGTCACTGGTGAATTTCTGTTCCTAGATAAAAATGAGAGAGGTGCTGATGTATATTAAAATCGTAACAAGAACCAATGGAAATATAGTGAATTAATGTACAGTGCAAGAATTAATTAATTTGTGAATAAAATACGTGTTAATGCAGCATATTGAGAAATGAGTACAAGTTAGACCAGGACTGTCAAAACTTAAAACAAAACAGTTTGACTAGTGTAACCTCACAAAAGCATTTTCTACTTCACACACTATCA